>NC_037689.1:148709906-148744270 GCF_003255815.1 Theropithecus gelada | reverse complement strand
ATGAAAAAATGCTCATCATCACTGGCCATCAGAGAAATGCAAATCAAAACCACAATGAGATACCATCTCACACCAGTTAGAATGGCGATCATTAAAAAGTCAGGAAACAACAGGTGCTGGAGAGGATGTGGAGAAATAGGAACACTTTTACACTGTTGGTGGGATTGTAAACTAGTTCAACCATTATGGAAAACAGTATGGCGATTCCTCAATGATCTAGAACTAGAAGTACCATATGACTCAGCCATCCCATTACTGGGGATATACCCAAAGGATTATAAATCATTCTGCTATAAAGACACATGCACGGATGTGTTCATTGCGGCACTATTCACAATAGCAAAGACTTGGAATCAACCCAAATGTCCATCAGTGACAGACTGGATTAAGAAAATGTGGCACATATACACCATGGAATACTATGCAGCCATAAAAAAGGATGAGTTCGTGTCCTTTGTAGGGACATGGATGCAGCTGGAAACCATCATTCTCAGCAAACTATCGCAAGAACAGAAAACCAAACACCGCATGTTCTCACTCATAGGTGGGAACTGAACAGTGAGATCACTTGGACTCGGGAAGGGGAACATCACACACCGGGGCTTATTATGGGGAGAGTGGAGTGGGGAGGGATTACATTGGGAGTTATACTTGATGTAAATGACTTGTTGATGGGTGCTGACGAGTTAATGGGTGCAGCACACCAACATGACACAAGTATACATATGTAACAAATCTGCACATTATGCACATGTACCCTAGAACTTAAAGTGTAATAATAAAAAAAAGAAAACAAAAAAAAGTTAAATTAATCTATACCCAGAAAAAAAAAAAGATCTAAATGTAAAAACTTTGGAGTTTTAGTAGAAGATACAAAAGTATTATTACCCTGAGATAAAATGCCTGAACTCAGAAACCATAAAGTGAAATATTGACAATATGACTACGTAAAAGATTTAAAGCTATATGGTAACCATCTGACACTAATTAAGGGATTAATTACTAGACTACATAAGGAGCTTAAACCACTCATTAAGGAAAAAATAATCTGATTTAAAAATGGGCAAAAGATCTGAATAGACATTTCTCAAAAGAAGACATACAAATGGCCAACAGGCACGTGAAAAGATGCTCAAGATCACTAATCGTCAGGAAAATGCAAATCAAAACCACAATGAGATATCATCTCACCCCAGTTAAAATGGCTTTTATCCAAGAGACAGTTAGAATGGCTATTAACAAAAAGACAAAAAATGCTGGCGAGGATGTGGAGAAAGAGGAACCCTCATACACTGCTGATGGGAAAGTAAATCAGTAAAATCCCTATGGAGAACAGCATGGAGGTTCCTCAAAGGACTAAAAATACAACTGCTGTATGATCCATTAATCTCACTGCTGGGTATATATCCAAAAGAAAGGAAATCAGTAGATCAAGATATCTACATCCCATGTTTATTGCAGCACTTTCATAATAGCCAAGATATGGAATCAACCTAAGTATCCATCAACAGGTGAATGAATAAATAAAATGTGGTACATATTCACAATGGAATATTATTCAGCCATAAAAATGAATGAAATTCTGTCATTTGCAGGAACACGGATGGAACTGGAGGACATTATGCTAAGTGAAACAAGACAGTCACAGAAAGACAAACTTTGCATGTTTTCACTCATACTTGGGCGCTAAAAAACATAAAATGAATTGAACTCGTGGAGATGGAGAGTGGAATAACGATTGTCAGAGGTTGCGAAGGGTGTGGGGAGGAGGAAATAAGTGGGGATGGTTAGTGGGTATAAAAATCCAGTTAGATAGAAGGAATAACATCCAGTATTTGGTAGTGCAATAAGATGACAATGGTTAAAAATAATATATCGTATATTTTAAAGTAACTAAAAGAGTGGAATTGGAATGCTCCTAAAACAAAGAAATGATAAATGCTTGAGGTGATGGATACCCCAGTTACCCTGATTAGATCATTATACACTGTAAGTTTGTATCAAAACATCACACATACCGCATAAATATATACAACTACTACGTATCCATAATAAAAAATTGTTTTAAATGTTAGATTTTTAAAAATGAAACTATATGGCAAACTACATATAAACAAAGTTAAAGGACAAGCAAATAACTGGGAAAAATATCTGCAACATGTCTAACAAAGGATTAATAATTTTTCTATACAAAAGTTTCTACAACTAACCCAGTCAAAAAATGGATGAAGAATACTACACCATTCAGATTCTTTAAAACATAATAAAAATAGTCAAAAATATGAAAATATGTTCACTTCCACTAGAAAATAGCATAAAAGTTAAAATAATGCACCACTTTCCCAGATTAAGGAGAATTTAAAATATGGATAATATCAGGTATTAGTAGGTATGAAAGGGAATGGATATTCACGGACTGTTAAACAGAATATATACATATGTCCACACACACAGACACACAGTTTTGCGTGTGTGTGTTTGTGTGTGTGTGTGTGTGTGTGTGTGTGTATATATATATATATATATATATATATATATATGAAGCTAGGTAGTGTCTAATATGTGTGTGTATATATACATATATGTGTGTATATATATATGCCCCCATGACAATGAACTTTCGTTTCCAGGAACCTATAATTCATTTTATAAAAGTATTATCACAAATATTTTTAAAGGTATATGTATGATATATATGAGGATGTTTGTTTGAACCTTTGTTTTCTCCTGTGATTTGAGTGGCCCAGAGATGGGCACAACCTGCCTCCCAGGATGACAAGGGCTACTCTACTCCTTCATTCTGGCTGCTGGGAGCAGTGGAGCTCTAGACAGTCAAAGCTTGAGGGGACTCAGTTTTGTTTTTAATGGTAGAAAAGGGGAGGTGGACAACCTAAGTGTCTATCAATTTACTATACTATACCCACACAGTGGAATACTAGGCAGCCATTAAAAAGCCAGGGATAGATTTATATATCCTGTAAAGACACCCAGATAGCTTGTTAAGTGAAAGAATAAATTACAATCTCATATGTCTAACATCGCAACTTTGTTTTTTAAAAATAACATATTTATGTCTATTTATATATAATCATGGATTTATAAGCATAGAACAATGTCAAGAGATTTATGCACCAAAATGCTTCAGGAGTAACCCCTACCCCTCTGGGGGTGATTGGAGAAACTAAAAGGGGTACTTTCATTTTTTACTTTATATTATTTTCCCAAAAGATGATAGAGTATAGATAATATTTATACTTTTTCTGTGTGAGTTTAAAAAATGCAAACAAAATCATAAAATGGTCAAAAGAATGGTTATGACTGTAAGTTCAATAATTTCATTCATTTATTGAACCAACAATTAGGCACCTACTTGGGCACCTGGCACTATGCAAGATGCTGAGGGTAAGTGACTAAGGGACTAAGCCAGGGTGCCTACTATTAAGAAAATTAAATCCACACACCTGTACGAGAAAGAAATAAGCAGACAGTGACAACCCTACTGGGAGCATGGTGACACCAGTAACCAAAACAGAAAAGACAGAGGCAGATTTGGAAGACTTGAGGTGATGACAAATCTGGTTTTGGATATCTGGACTTGGGAGTTGCTTGTGGGACCTCCAGGTGGAGCTATCCAACAGACTGATAGATGATTCTGGAGTTTGAAGGGAGAGATTTGGGCTAGAGGTAGGAATCTTAGAGAACCTTGCCAGATGTAATATGAAACTCATGTGAGTTGGCAAGATCACTTAGGAAGAATGTGAACAGCGAGAAGAGCCCCACCTGGGAACCCAATCTAGAAAGTGCGGGTGGAGGAAGAGCGACCAGACCTGCCCAACATGGAGAGCTGCAGCAGATTCTCCAAACTTCATAACAGAGCTATTGTTAGTGACTTGAGGAGAGCTGGTCCAGGGGCACAATCCACATTGTGATCCGTTAAGAGTGGAAAAGAGCTGAATGAGTGGAGACTGTGTTTCTGCATTACCTTTGTGGAAAGTTTGGAAGGGAATTGAAGGAAAGGAATCTCAGGCAGGTAGTTAGAAGAAGACGAAGTGTCAAGGCAGAGGGATTTTGTTTTTGTTTTTTTTTTAAGATTCAACTACCCAGAGGAGAGAGTAACCTTGATTCCTACTTCATATCTTGTTTGTTTTCACTTTATATAGTGTAACACAAACAGCAATATCACCAACAGTCTTTTAAAACATTATTTAAACATACATAGCATTCATATAATGATAGCACAAGTATGTAACTAATAATATGATTAACCAATATATTTAACTAAATAGCTCTTGGTGGGCACTTACGTTATTTCCAGTTTAAACTAATTATGTATAACACCTATATACATAAATCTTTGAACATATCTCTGAAGCAGTTTGGGGTGTGTGCCAATAAGTAGAATTTCTGGGCCAAAGTCTATGAACCATTTTAAGGCTCTTGATGCAAATTACCAATTGCCTTCTAGCGGGTAGGTGAATGTCCTCCTCTGCACACCTCTACCACAATTGGGCGTTAGTGCTTAAAGAAAAACTATCCATTTATAGACAATAATTAGGGTACTGTTAAATTAGTGGTTTTTTTCATTAATAAGGATTTCACGCTCATTGGCCATTTGCATTTATTCATCGTGAATTATCTGCTCATGTCCTTTGTCCACATTTTTATTAAGTGATTTCATCTTTTTCTTATTGACTTGTCAGAATCCTTACTATATATGTATTGTGAATATTGTTCAGAGTCTGTCATTTGCCTTTTAGTTTTAGTTATGATGACTTTCTTGACTTGCAGTTCTTTTTGTAATCAAATTCTAAACAATCAGAATTTGTTTAGGGGCATCCTGTGAGGTCTACTTTTATTAATAACTTTTTACACCAAATAACTATCCAATTATCTCAGTACCTTTTAAGGGATAAATAATTCTTTTTCCAGATCAGAAACAACACCTTTCATGCATGATAAATTTTTATATACTAGGGCCTGTTTCTAGACTTTTTATTTTGTTCCATTAATCTACGTCTATTTTTGACAGTGATACTGCACTGTTTTTTTTGTTTGTTTGTGGTTTTTTAACTTTTATTTATTTATTTATTTGAGATGGAGTTTTGCTCTTGTTGCCCAGGCTGGAGTGCAATGGCACCATCTCGGCTCACCGCAACCTCCGCCTCCCAGGTTCAAGCAATCCTCCTGCCTCTGCCTCAGCCTCCTGAGTAGCTGGGATTGCAGGCATGCGCCACCACGCCCAGCTAATTTTGTATTTTTTTAGTAGAGATGGGGTTTCTCCATGTTGGTCAGGCTGGTCTCGAGCTCCAAACCTCAGGTGACCCGCCTGCCTCGGCCTTTGAATGTCTGATAGCACAAGGTAGTAGAGGGAGGGAGAGAAGAGAAGAAAAAGGAAATCCTCATCCTAGGCACATCTCAGTGAACCTCAGAATGACCCAGTGATCCAGCAATATCAACCCCACTACTTTGAACTACACAGGGTTGTGTTTGCTGTTTGTTATTCTTGTTTGGTTTGGTGGTTTGCTTTGGTTTGGTTTGGTTTGATTCAGTGAACTTCCTGGTAGGACTTAAAGGCAGAGATCTATGTTCACTCAGTTTTGGATATCAGCTCTGCCAGAACCAAGAATTGCTGCTTGCTGGCTCCCAGTGTCCTGTGCAAGGAGAGACAAGGTATACTCTGTTTGGATGCACTCCCCCAGTCCTTGAGGGAAAGGAGTAGTGACTTGTGGAAAGGAGTAGTGACTCCTCTTGCATGAGCAAGAATTAACCACAACAATCATTGAGTTTTACTGTATTAGGAAAAGGAGGGAGGTAATCTCTTGACACAGACTCACATACTTGCCTACGTCCAACATTCACCAAATGACATGTTCAAGAAGGCACCAGTGAGGCTTTCAAGGATTTTAGATTAAAGAAGCCTAAATTGGGTTTTGTAAAACTCAGAGAAAATTTCACTTCCCACAAATTCAAATCAGGGCACTCCTCTCCTCAATATGCCAAATCTACATCAGGCTTCCCAGGCTCGCCATCATTATTAGTTTATAAAGATTCATTGATATTCAATTAAGTAGTTCTAATGTTCTCAATGCAGCCCTAGACAGCACTTTATAAAGAATACATCCGCCCTCTGGAGACAGCCGGGGAAGCCAATTAGTCGGGGTAAATTTACATATCAATCCAGCTGTGGAATGAAGTCAGCCTTGTTCACTAGTCACAATGTGAAGAGCAAAGGGAGGAATCCTAGCGCTCCCTTGTCTTTTATTCCCTCACCTCAAGTAAGCCACAGCTCTCATTAAAAGGCTGTGAATACTGGGAGAGAAAACCTATAAATGCTCCCATTCCCTGCCAAGTATGGACTATCACTTAGAAGCAATTATTAATGGCGAATGTTTAATGCTCTTCCAAAAGTTAGTACTAATTCACATAAATATTGTATCATTTAAGAAACGATTTTTGTTCAAGGGGTTGAAAAATTGGGAAGTAATTCTATTGTCAAGTTAAACTTCAATATAGCGAGTTTCCATTTTTCTAATGATTTCATTAAATAGCAAGGATCCAACTCAATTCAAAAAACATTTAATGAGTCACTACCATGCTAAGGTCCTGTGCAAAGAATGTGAGGAAGGACTTTGATAAGGCACAAATAGCAGTCCCTAATGATGGCAAATTGATAAACTATAGAGTTTATTTAAGCCACTGAGCCAAACCCTAGAAACTTTCATAAGTTCCACCACTAGAATCCTCCCAAGGCAGCCTTTCTAATCTCCAAGTCAGTTTATTATGTCTCCCCTAATGGCTCCATTCCCAGGCTAAACTGAAGCTCTTCCACATTTGACAGAGCTCTGCTAGCCCTCTATACTAGCATCAGCTCTCTGCTGAACATGTTACTGCTGGTATCTCCTTGAAACATTGCAAATTAGAAGAGATTGGAACAACATCCTTAGTGTGCTGAAAGAAAAAATATCTATTTAGAAGCCTACATAGCCAGCAAAAGTATTTTTCATAAATTAAGGTGAAATACATACATTTTCTGACTAAAAAAAAGAACTAAAAGAATTTGTCATCAGGAGACTTGCACATGGGCAAGGTAAAACTCTGGGGAGTGACAGACATGTTCAGTATCTTGATTGTGGCAGTGGTTTCACGGATGGATATACATGTTTATCCATATATATATGTCAGACTCATTGGAGTAGCACAATTTGAATATGTACAGCTTATTATACGTAAGTTATACCTTCAAAAATATTATAAAAAGATGACTGGCTGTCTAAAGCAAAATAGCAATGATGTATTGTGGAGTTTGTAAGACATAAATAACTAAAACATATGATGATAGTACAAAAGATGAGGGTATGGAAGTACAATGTTGTAAGATTTTAACTACCAATGTGAGTTGTAAGAAAATGATTTATTGCATGTTGTGATAAGCTAGAGACTCGTAAGTTAAACCTCATTGCAAACATGGAAAAAAGAAGTGTGCCAAATAAGCCAAAAGTGGAAGTAAAATGAAACAATAAAATTAATCCAACTTAATACAAAATAAGTCAGGACAAGAGGGAAAAGGGAACAAAGAACAGATGGGACAAATAGAAAAAAATGGATAACAAGAGGGTAGACTTAAATGCAGCCACGTTGAATATTATATTAGATATAATCATCTAAGCACTGAAATCAAAACTCAGAGATAATAAGACTACGTAAAAAGGCAAGATTACTCAATATGTTGTCTTCAATAATTGGATTTTAAATTCAATGACACACTTAGACTAAAAGTAATCAGATGAAAAAAAGCTATACTATGCAAATATTAATCATAATAAATTTGGACAGATGATATTACTATCAGATAAAATGAATATTGAGGAAAACAAAAGAAGTAGTTAATATCCTTACTTTGGAGATGAGATAGCTGAGGTTCAGAGGAAATGAAATGCATTTTTCAATATGATATTACTAGAAACTTGGAAACATGTAGCCTGGAGGTTCTTGTTAGGAAACTACAGGTTAGATGCATGGTGGTAGCAAAAAAGGTTTGAAAACTGTGGGGCTGCCTAGGGGCAAATATTTCATCCCAAAGTATAATAAATCCCAAAAACCCATCCCAAGTATAATAAACACTACCTTTTGAGCATCACAAGATCATTAAAGGGTCAAATCTGACCCTTTGAGCTCACTGATAGCCGAGTTGTTCTCTTCATATCATATATAATTTTACTGACAAATTGTCCACATATAATATTTATTATATTTGATTTGGGTTTTTTCCTAATAATTTATCAACTGCCTGGTTGACTTGAGATTTAGGAAAAAATTAATTTGTTTAATGAAACAGTGATCAGCTATGGTAATGCTGATCATTATGCTTTTGTACAACGGTTCATCCTAAGCACAGGAGAAGAAAGCAAAGCAGTAGTCCCTGTCAGCTGTGCTATGTTAATGCCAGGGCAGGACCTAAACCAAATACTTTCCTAGCATTATCTCATTTAATTTTCTGAGCAAACCTATTATCACATTTTATACATGAACCTGAAAGAGTGTTTCACTGGTGTCTTGAAACCCAAGGCAAAGAGAGTTACAAGAAGGGAATATTTTCTTTCACTTAAACTTTCTAGTTTTTTCTTCTTGCATCAACATTATTGAGACATAATTTACATGCAATAAAATGGACCACCCCTTTTTAAGTGTATAGTTTGACAAACTTTTACAAAGTGTACACTCACAACCACTGCCACAATTAATACATACATTTTCATAACTCCCAAGTGTTCCCTCATGTTCCATTTCAGTCCATCTGCCCATACCCATTTCCCAAGGCAAAACTGAAATATTGACAACCTTGTATTGTTTACCCAATATTTTGAAAAATATGACACATTTCATCTAATCTAAAATGCCATCAATTTTGAGATGCATCCCAATTTTGAGGATGTTACAACAGGAAAAAAAGAGTATCTTCAAATCTATTAAATTGTATGCCTCCTTTTATATCTATAAAATGTTTCACAAATGCGAGCAACTATTATTAGGAGCTAATAATGGTCCTGGGTTTATTAACCAAAGAGATGTGGTAACTTTTAGTTAGTTGTTGCACACCTCTCATATTGCTCAGGAGGAAAACTGAGGCTATGAGGAGGAAAGAACTTCTCTATGGCTCCAAAGGAAAGGGAAGGCATTTGCCACCCTAGAAGACTCCCTTCTATTACAGTCTTGCCCCAAATGGGTTAAGAGAGGACTTAGGCCAGGGAAGGCTTACTACACTGTCTGGGGGGTAGGACATTAAAGTTTTCAAAGGTCAAGATAATGTTCCTTCCCACCAATCCCATCCCAAGATATTTTCAGTCATTGCAATAGCTACATTCACTATCTCAGATTCATGATTACATGAACACAATAGCCAGATCAGAATCATGACAGGCTCAGAAGCCTATGGTAAATGGAATTTGAATAATAAATCTGAAAAATACTGCTTATCTTGGGTTTGAATTAAGAACGAAGAGAAATGGAAGTCAAGATGAAAATATCTGTAATTCTATCTTTAATTTATTTGACACTTCACTTTTTTGCTTAATTATGTGTTTTGTTTTGTTGCTAACTAGTTAGACTTTTGCTCTCCATCTCAACAGATGCCTGCTCCACGTTCATAGAAAATTTGGGTAAATGTAAAACATTTTTTTTACATTCTTTGTAATTCTATGACCACTGAAAGAGTGACGTTTCATAAAACAAAGCTGGAAAAATCAATTACAAATTAGGAAACTCAGTCATACATGAGTTTGAGAACACCCTTCAGAGAACTTCCAGGAGGGAAAGAAAATCTCTTTTATTCCAAGGGCATCAAAGTTTGGAAGCCAACAAGAGTTCGTTGTAAAGTCTGCTGACCATAGGTCCAGAGCAAGGTTTCTCAAATGGAGGTGGGGGATGATTTTGTACCCAAAGGGACATCTGTCAATGTCTGGAGACATACTTGGTTGTTACAACTTGGGAGATGTGCTACTGGCCTCGAAGTAGGTAGAGGCCAGGGACACTATTAAACATCCTTCAATTCATGGGGCAGTTGCCACCACATAAAAAATGTACCTGACTCAAAACATCAATAGTGCCAAGGTCAAGAAACCCTGTCCCAGAGAGATAATCATTTATTCAGCAAGTATTTAGTGTAAGCAACTTACTGTGAATCCCAGTTTGTTACTGACTAACAGGGTATACTGGGCAACTCTCTAAGCCCAATTGTTCACATCTGAAAGGTGAGGGAGACAATAATCACGGCTATGTTACGGCGTGAGTGTTCAGTAAGTGGTGGCTGCTCTCTTGCCTCTGAGCTATGCTGCTTACTAGGTCCATGACTTTGGGCAAGTTATTTAAACTTTCTGAGACTCCATTTCTTTATTTGTAAAACAGAGCTGTATAAAGTACTGTGGGGGCTCATAAGAGACTTGAAAATAGTCAGGTTTCTGCCATTCTGAGATGAAATGGGAAAGTGCCAAGATGAGATAAATTACCCTTGTGGTGACTGCAGGCTTGGCAGAAGATGAAGTTGTTCTTCTGCAGCTTTGATTTCACTCCCACCCACTTCTGGCTTTCTCCATTCTGCAGTGGTCTGGTGGTAGATGAGTGTGCCAAGGAGCAGATATGCCAATGTTCTTGCAGTTGAGATGTCACATCAAACAGGAACTTATGAGAAGGCCATGAAAAGTCACTTGTACCTACAAATATCTGTCTAAAATAGGAGACTGCTTCCTGAAAGGATAACTGATCCTAAAGCACTGCATGGGATCAAGGTGACAACCAATTCCAATCAACAAATACTATGATATCTCTATTATGTACTACCCACCAGGCTAATCAGTGAAGATGTAAAGGGAAATAGAAGGAAAGGGAATTATAGGGAATTCACATTGAGCCCCTAGTCTGCCCCAGATGCTGGGAGAGGGGCTATGGTATCCCATTTTATCTCCACAATATCCTATGACATTTGTCAGGCTTCTCCAGAGAAACAGAACCAATAGGAGAGAGAGAGAGAGGGAGGAGATTTTGTGTGTGTGTGTGTGTGTGTGTGTGTGTGTGTATATATATATATATATGTGAAGAGATAGAGAGAGGGAGAGATTGTAAGGAATTGATTCACATGATTCCTAGTGGAGAAATCCCAAAATCTGCAGTCAGCAAGCTGGAAATCCAGGAGAGCTGTTGTATAGTACCAGTCCAAAGGCCAACAGACTTGACACCCAAGAAGAATCAATGTTTCAGTCCAAGTCTGAAGGTCAGAAAAGACCAATGTCCCAATTCGGCAATCAAGCAGAAAGAGCTCCCTCTTGCTCAGCCTTTTTGTTCTATCCAGGCCTCCAACTGATTGGATGAGGTCCACCCATATTAGGGAGCACAATTTGCTTTACTCAGTCTGTCAAGTCATGCGGTTTTTAAAAATTGACAAATACTAATTGTACATATTCTTGGGGTACAGTGATGTCTCAATACATATAATGTATAGTGATCAGATCAGGATAATTTTGTATCCTTTAACAAATCTCTGTATATCTCTCCCTTCCCCCTACCCTTCCCAGCCTCCATTTGTTGGGTGTAGTGACATGCACCTGTAGTCCCAGCTACTCAGGAGGCTGAGGCAGGAGGATTGCTCGAGTCAGGAGTTCTGGTCCAATCTGGACAACATAGCAAGACTCCCACCTGTTTTTAAAAAAATACAGATTAAAAACACTCTGATAGATACACCCAGAAATAATATTTGCCCAGACCAAATGTCTGGGCACCCCCACCCTACTCCATGGCCAAGTCAAGGTAACACATAATATTAACCAGCATAATATTTCTACGAAGTAGGAATTATTGCATGTATCACTATACTAGACCCCCTATAGCTTAGAGCCTGTCAGAATTATACAAATTAGAAAATCCTAAGCCAATCACCTGTTCTGCCTTCCCTTTCAGGGCCTTCCATGAGCTGTTCTTTGTTTATCTAACCTCAGCCCGCAATGTACACCTATATTTTGAAAACATGGGAAGCACAACTTATGAGAAGGGAGGCCCTGACTAGACACAGTGTCTGCTTTGAACCATTACCAGCTGAAGTGTCCAGTGTTCTTACTCATGGCATTGCCCCACTCACTTTCAGAAGAGAGAAGGAAATCCAAATAACACTGCACCCTAGTGCTGGGCTCTACAGCTTATGATGTCATTTGCATATGCCATCACTCTGTGAGTTGCAACAATCAATAGGCATTATTATCTTCATTTCAGAGATGAGCAGCCTGAGGTCCAAAAAAGGACAGTGACTTGCTCAAAGTCACACGACTAAGAAATGATGGAGCCAGGACCCTCTTTTCAATGACTTCGGCCAATATCCTTTATTCCCTTGCTTCACTGTCCACACTCTACTTCATCTCATCCCCAAAATGGCCACACCTGGGCTGACTTCACTGTTGCGTTTCTCACTCCTACAGCAGCATCATGGAGTGCTACTAGAAAAACTCACCTGGCCATGCAGGTCCTCCCACTAAAGATTTGACCCATTTGCTCCCAGGCACCTTCTCAAGACCACCATCTATCAATTATGGTCTCATTCTCTTGTCTGGCTTTTTCTCCTTAGCATCCAAACCTGCTAACCAATCCACATACTCCACTTAAAAAAAAAACAAAAACCAAAAAACAAAAACAAAAACAAAAAACCCTTTTCTGAATCCTGTATCTCACTCTAGGTACTGTCATACCTCTTTCCTTTCTCAACAAAGTTTATTGAGAAAAATCATTACTGGTCATTGCCTCCTTTCCCTCACTTCCCGTTCATGGTTTAATCAATTGCAATTTTGGGTACAACCTCCATATTTATCCCTGAAACTGTTCTTAAGGCCAAATTCAATGGGCACATGTCAATTATCATCTTATTGGTCCTGACAGCAACGTTTAGTCAGGTTAACCTTCAATCTTGAAAGTCTCTCTTTGGCCTTTGCTTCCAGGACTCAACTCTTGCCTCATTTTCCTTCTGCTTCTCTTGTGGTTTCTTTTTAGTCTCTTGCTCAGACTTGTCCTCTGTCTACTCCAACAAAATATGTAGCTATCCAGCTGTGAAGCAGTCTTGAGCAGTAGAGAGTGCCCCGTCACCAGGAGAGTTCAGTCAGAGGTTACCTAAGTATCTGTGTAGAGACATCATAGAAGAAATTCCTACACCAAGTGTTAACTTCAATTAAATGAACTTTAAAGTTCTTTCCAACCCTAAAATTGTATAAGTCTACATATGCTGAGTGCCAAGTAAGAGGTCTGGTGAAAGAAATGCTATCAGAATTCAAAGGTGGGGGGAAAAATTTTTTTAAAAATGAGTTATCCCATTTAAATTTGTTTGAATAACACTATGGCCATAAAAGATCACCCAGTAATAGGACAATGGCTGCTATTCATTTTTCTAACCCAAGGACTTATTTGTCTTTGATGTTGAGATATCACTACTCGAACCTGGGCCTACCTGAAGGGTAAGAGGGCAGAAATGGAGAGAATCTTCCACTCTTTAACGTGTATCCTCATTCTCAAGCCTTTCCGACACTCGGGTCTTTCTCATCACCTCCACCACCACACAAAATCTTTTATGGATTACAAAATCTGTAATCCATGAAAGAATTACAAGTGCCCTCTAGAGCTTTGGTGTCCATCTCTGGAAAACTGTTGTAGCTTAAGTTTTTATCTCCTATCTTTCAAGAATAGATTTCTCTTTGGCGTCAGACTGCTTTTCTGATGTTATTCAGAGATTTGGATATAATTTATATTCGGAATTTGGGTCATATTCCTGCTTCAGTTACCTTAATAATAGAATTGCCGTTTAAAAATTGTAATCATATTTCTAGAATTAAAATTACAAGTTGATTTTACATCCCTGAATTCTGAACTCTGGCACCTTGAGCTGGGTAAGGCTATCATTTTCTAACATTATTTTCAGTAGTCATAGCTGTGGGGTTTGCAGGTCATCCTTTTACTATAAAGCAACAAAATCACAATCTTACAGCTGGAAGTTTTAGAGTAAATTATTATCTGTATTCTGGATGCTCTTAGAGACATTTCAGTGTCTTTAAATAATTGTCTTTGGGTGTATCATCCAGTTTCTATTATTGTCATCTGTGGGAGGGTTTACATGACTACTTCACCCTTTTGACATTACCATTCCTAGGTCATTTAGGGCTGACGAAACAGAGACCTACATGGCTCTCAATTAAAAGCACAGAAGTGGGGAGAGGCGCTGCCGCCACTGCGGCCAAGCCAAGCGAGCGCAGTCGGGCGGGCGAGAAGAAGCTGCAGGACCGAGCTGGGGGGCAGCAGGGAGAGAGCGCCCACCACCTTCCCTTCCCTCCTCGATGTGATCGGGGGCGTCCCGGCCTCCGCCTCCGCAGCCGCTGGTGGAGGGAGAGCCGGGGGCCCTTGCTTCGGAGTTGGGGCCCAGCAGTCCTCAAGGAGAGAGCCTAAGACCGCGGCAGTTGCTAGCTGAGTTAAACCCATCCACAGAATGGCCGTGGCCTTACCCAGGACCCTGGGGAAGTTGCAGCTGTATAGAATATTACAAAAAGCCAATCTGCTTTCTTATTTTGATGCCTTTATCCAACAAGGTGATGATGATGTCCAGCAACTCTGTGAAGCAGGAAAAGTGGAGTTTTTGGAAATCATGGCACTCGTGGGCATGGTTAGCAAGCCCCTCCATGTTAGAAGGCTACAGAAGGCTTTGAGAGACTGGGTCACAAACCCTGGACTTTTCAATCACTTGCTGACTTCCCTTCCTGTCAGTAGCATACCCATCTATAAACTGCCAGAGGGATCACTGACAT
Source organism: Theropithecus gelada (assembly GCF_003255815.1). Taxonomy (NCBI): domain Eukaryota; kingdom Metazoa; phylum Chordata; class Mammalia; order Primates; family Cercopithecidae; genus Theropithecus; species Theropithecus gelada. The sequence goes on along the minus strand of NC_037689.1, from coordinate 148,729,451 downwards.
GGCTGGGAATATCCTGCAGTAGTTATGAAAGGAGTTTAGCAATGCCTGGGAACCTCAATTTAAAATCCCCAATTTTACCACCCAATGTTTTTACCACCCAGTTTCCCCAATTTTGCCACCACCTGTGTGCAGAGCTTGGGACAGGGGAAGTCAGATGTGGTCGGGAGCCTAGCACTGCAGGATGCTGGTAAATCCAGACTCTGGCAAGGCCATGCCACCAAGAGTGAGCACAGCCTCTCCCCAGCAGACCTGGGCTCCCACATGTCCCCAAAGGAGAGCAGCGAGGCACTGGATGCTGCTGCTGTGCTCTCAGTGGCCGAGTGTGTGGAGCGGATGGTCCCCACACTGCTGAAGAGTGACTTGAACAAAGTGGAAGAGCCGCTAAAAAACAACAGAAGTTGGCCAAAATGATTGGTCACATCTTTGAGATGAACGATAATGATCCACACAAAGAGGAGGAAATTTGGAAATACAGTGAGTATATGGCAGATTTGACTCAAAGAGGAAGGATGGAAAACATCTCATGCTTCATGAGCTCACTGTTAATGAAACGGCTGCTCAACTCTGTGTGAAGGATAATGCTCTGCTGACAAGAAGAGATGAGCTTTTTACCTTGGCTAGGCAGATTTCTCAAGAAGTCACCTATAAATATACTTACAGAACCACCAAGTCAAAATGTGGAGAAAGAGATGAATTATCCTTGTAGAGGATTAAAGTGGAGGATGAGTTTCCAGATTTCCAGGATTCTGTGCAAACGCTCTTCCAGCAGGCTAGAGCTAAGAGTGAAGAACTCACAGCTCTTAGTTCACAGCAGCCTGAAAAGGTGATGGCAAAGCAGATGGAGTTCCTCTGCAACCAAGCTGGCTGTGAGAGATTGCAGCATGCCAAGAGGAGGCTGTCTGCAGGGCTTTACAGGCAGAGCTCAGAAGAGTACAGTCCTAATGACTTGACTTCCGATAACTCAGATGGACAAGGAGAAAGACCTTTGAATCTCCAAATGCCTAATTTACAGAACAGACAACCCCATCATATTGTGCTGGATGGGAAGCTGAGCAGACTTTATCCCAGTGAGGCAAAGTCCCACTCATCAGAGAGCCTTGGGATTTTAAAAGACTACCCACACTCAGCTTTTACCTTAGAAAAGAAAGTCATCAAAACAGACCCTGAAGATTCAAGATACCATTCTCTGGAAATGGAATCAGATTTAAGGATAATACTCCATCACAGAAATAAGCCTTAATAACCAGTGTTGCCTCATTCAGCTCAAACAGATTTCATAGTCAAAGCAAAAGGACTGGTACAGTAGCCTGCAGAAACCAGGAAGATAAAACAACAGCCACAAAAGAGAAAATCAAAAGAGTGTTGCAATCTATAACAATAACATTGATTCATTCACATTCCTGTGTTGAGTCATTCTATATGGAAAGGCTTACAAATCAATATTGTAAGCATTCATTATTTAAGAATGTGCAATGTATTTGTGTAATTTATAGAAGTGAAATCTAGATGTTCAGTCTTGTTTGGTTCAATAGATGTGGATACAGTTTATTTTACTTGAAATTTTGTTGTCTACTTTGTGTGTTTAATGTAAATATATGTCAGAGTTTAGAATCTTTGCCCGCAGTTGTGAAAAAGAAAGCTTAAGTGATGTACTTGTTGGCTAGATTGCAATGATTATGGAAAAATAGAAAGCAAATACTTAATTTAAGCCAAGGAAAATATTGTGGATTTAATATTTGACAAAACTGATTTTTGTTTAACAAGAAATGTGTAGCATTCACTCATATAATATCTGGTTATCAATGCACGTTTACACAATAAATACTTGAGTGGAGGAAAGTTAAAAAGATGAGCAATAGAGTAGAAAATATCTCTCTTAAACTAGTTGACCTAGATTGTATTAACAGTTACTTAAAATGTATCAAAGAAAGCTACTACATAGACAGATAAATTGAACTAAGTGTACCCATGTATAAAAGCTTTGACTTAAGCATTGATATTTCAGAATGTGTTAAATAGATTAAGACATAGTAAGTTAACCCTACATGTTATAAAGATGGTGACTGTTAACAAAGGCTATAACAGATTAAGTACTGTTTATATCCAGTAAGTCTTCTCTATGTAGAGAAGACAGAGAGACTAGATGCTTTCACTAGGGAATGTCTCCCCACCCAGCCATCACAAGTGTGGACAATCACTGCATCCACATTTGTAGGCATATTTCTATGGAAGTTTAGTTGACATCTATATTCATTATTTATTTTATGATTTCATTTTTCTACACCTTTGAGATTTGTGAATGCAGTTTTTTCTTAAAATTCATTTTAACTTGACAGTACGTTTTTAATTCCCCCAATTTAATTAATGGACTTTGTGCATACATATGAGAGTGTGCTTAGAGGTTTATAATGTACTCGCATACTTATGAGAATTTCACACTGGAATTCATAATGGTAAAAAATCAAATACATCTGCCAACATACGTTTTTTCTGTTGGTTTAAGAGAAGATGGCCGGGTGCGGTGGCTCACTCCTGTAATTCCAGCACTTTGGGAGGCTGAGGCAGGTGGATCGCCTGAGGTCGTGAGTTCAAGACCAGCCTGACCAACATGGGGAGACCCCGTCTCTACTAAAAACACAAAGTTAGCCAGGCGTGGTGGCACACGCCTGTGGTCCCAGCTACTTGGGAGGCTGAGGCAGGAGAATTGCTTGAACCCGGGAGGCAGAGGTTGCGGTGAGCCGAGATTGCGCCATTGCACTCCAGCCTGGGCAACAAGAGGGAAACTCCGTCTCAAAAAAAAAAAAACCAAAACAAAACAAACCTGACAGCTTCACCTACTTCCTACAGATTCATCTAAACCCACATATTGTTGAGAAGAGTGTATATTGACTTAGAGTGTGTATGGTTTTTTAGTTCTGCTCTAGATCATAACTGTGTACAAAATATAATCTGTGTAAGTCATAATCTGTTACACTAAAATTTGTCAGTCAAATGTTAGATGAAATGTCTGCACTGTAATCTCAGATCACTGTCACATATATAAACTGCTTCTTCATTTTAATTTGTGGAAGAACTTTACAGTAGGAAACACCAGTAAACAACTTTTATACTGTTAAATGGCTTTTTTCCCTTCCTAAATGTTTTAATTGTACCATAGTGTTTTGCTCACTGAAGAAGCTTCTTATGGACCTTGCAACTTTGTTGCTAGCTTGAGGTTGATTATTGTGGTTGTATTGTTCACTGCATGTAGAAATACTATGAGTATGATTTCAATAGACTGTTCAGTTTTTAATGTTAGCCATAGCACCGGTTAGTATCTCAGTGGTTTCATGAAACGTTTCCTGTATTAGAATCTATTTTGAAACATTTATTTGTGTGTGTGTGTGTGTGTATGTCTTAGGGTCAAGTTTGTAAATTTTAATAAGCCACAATTTTAAAACATGCAGTAATCTTCCAACTTCCAATATTTATCCATTCCTTGTGGACCCACAAATTGCATCTTTAAATTCATAATACCTTTCCTTAAGTATCATATGCTTCCGGTTGTTCAAGCTTAGTGATGAGGTGGAAGCACAAGAGAAATTTCAGTAGAATATAGTTTTTATTTTGTAAACACTAATGTATTAAACTTGTAATACATTAAAGCAAATAATATATTTTTTATTTGAATTGTATATATGAATTGGATGTTATAACTAGTTGATTTTTTTTCATTTCGTTAGAGGTATTTTCACTGAACAAAGTCAATTGGTTACCTCAGTATTAGGGCCAATATAGTCCAAGGGACCATTTCTCCCTGAGTTCCTAACACTTTATTATGCGATGTCCACGTTTTTTGTTTGTTTGCTTGTTTGTTTGAGATGGAGTCTCGCTCTGTCACCCAGGCTGGAGTGTAGTGGCGCGATCCTGGCTCACTGAAGGCTCCGCCTCCCGGGTTCACGCCATTCTCCTGCCTCAGCCTCCCGAGTAGCTGCGACTACAGGCGCCTGCCACCATGCCCGGCTAATTTTTTGTATTTTTTAGTAGAGACGGGGTTTCACCGTGTTAGATAGGATGGTCTCGATCTCCTGACCTTGTCATCCACCCGCCTCGGCCTCCCAAAGTGCTGGGATTACAGGCGTGAGCCACTGCACCCAGTCTAATTTTTTAGACTCTTCAAGCTGTTGGTGAGGTGGGAGGAGTGCACTTGCTTCCTGTTCCTTTGGCAATAAAGATTTTCTGTGCCCCCCAACCCCCAAAAAAGCATAGGAGGACCATCCCCAAGTAAGAGGGATGCACCAGAGTTTGGTTAAGTTTTATTAAAACTTCAGCTGAGTCCCAAGCACTAAGGTGATCAACACTTCACTCTATCAGACTGAGAGGAAATAGGACAATTATATGGTTCTCTTATACAGTAGACATAAGAAGAAGTAGGAAGACATGTGACCTATAATCAAGGAAAAAGCATACAATGCAAGCAGACTCAACATTGCATGAAAGACACAAGCCTTCTCCTCTATTTTCAGACAAAAAGAAAGTTGATTTGTGAAAAAGTGAAGATTACTGGAAATGGAACATATGAAAGTAAACATAAAATTCATTTATGTCTTCGTTTGTGACTATATGACTGAATGCACTGGCTTTTTTGCTGACTGCCAGCTGAGTCATCTTCATGTCTTAGGGGCCACCTGCAGTTCCCAGTTTTTTCCCATGTGGGCTTTCTCATCATGGCTGCTTACTTCATCAAATCAGCAAGAGGGATTTCTTACCTCACAGAGGACCCAGTACCTCTTTTAAAGGCTTTTAGCTAGTTAAATGAGGCTCATCCACTGTAATTTCCTTTTTTGATTAACCCAAAGTCAACTGATTTACAACCTTAACTACACCTGAAAAATCTCTCACCTTTGTTATATTCTATTGACTAGGAGCTAGCCAAAGGTTCCACCCACACTCAAGGGGAAAAGATCATAGAGGGCATGAACACAAGGGTAGGGGAACCTTGGGACCCATCATAGAATTTTGCCTACCATAGTTAGCATTTATATACAGAGCAAGCCTCCAGGAGGTTAGGCAAAGAATAGCTACTGAGGAAATAAATATTACTGAGAAAGAAACAACTGGACAACTACTAAAACTCACATAAGACTGTAAGAAACTTAGGTGTCAACCAATCAGAATGTATAGACATCATTGAACATCCAGGACATTCCAGTAGAGATCCCAGAGAGACCACACTTTAGGAGTAGGGAACAACTATCTCAAGGGTAAAAGTTATTCTAGACCCACTCCAACAAAAATATAAGCCTCAAAAGGATCAAGCTGATGCACAGTAAATTGTCTGCTAAAATAAAATTTAATACAATTAAAGAATATAACAAAATGCAGACATTCAAAAACATACCACTCCAGCCTGGCCAATATAGTGAAATCCCTTCTCTACTAAAAATACAAAAATTAGCCAGGCATGGTGGCATGTGCTTGTAGTCCCAGCTACTCGGGAGGCTGAGGCAGGAGAATTGCTTGAACTCAGGAGGTGGAGGTTGCAGCGAGCTGAGTTCGTGCCACTGCACACCAGCCCAGGCGACAGTACAAGACTCCATCTCAAAACAAACAAACAAACAAACAAACAAAAACATACCACTAATAATGTCCATCATACAGTCCAAATTTTTTAGCTATGGGTATTTCTGTTTCACCCATAGGAAATAACTGATGTAAGAGTAGCTATCTCACAACAAACAACTGTAAAACTAGACAAAATAAATGAAACAACTGCTTTCAGACATTGTACAAGAAGCAAAGCAGGACAGTGATCCGAGACAGTAGGGGAACTAATGAGGCGAGCCCTATATTTACCCAGGCTTTTTGCTTCAAGGCAATTGCCAGACTGCAACAAAGGGAGGGAGAACCCAAGTAGATCTTGGAAATTTTGCTGAATAAAAACACAACAGTCTGTAAATAAAGACAATAAAATCCAGACATTTAACATCATAATTTCCATAATGTGTGTCACCTCATTAAAATAAACCATTACCAGGAGAAAAATCAGTCAATATAAACAAGGAGAAAGAACCATCAGAAAAGATAAGAAGCAACAGAGCCTTGCACTCAAACAGGACGAGGAAGTGTACTGGTTACCACTAGCATTATTGTAAATGCTGAAGATTCATGGGGTATTAGGTAGAGTACACACAAAAAAAGTCTTGTCTCAGTAGGGATAATTCGGTCTAGATTGAGCATAGTTTAAGTCCCACTTAACAAATTCCAAAATAAGACCCAAAAGTAGCAAATTGTTTCCAAGTAACTCAATTGCATTCCAGAACAAAGCTCAAGATTTATAGGAATGCAAAAATATCCAGCATCCAAAAGGTTAAATTTGCAAAGCTTGTCATAAACCAAAGATCACAAGGTGTGCAGAGAAGTAAATATATATATATATTTACACATATATATGCCATGATGTGAGCTAAATAAATAAAGCAAACTCAGAACTGACAAAGATGTTAAAATTAGCAGATGAGAGCAATAAAACAGTTATTATGACTGTATTCCATATATTCAATACCTTAAATTTATACATTTATAAATTTAAGGGCCAAATCAAACTTCTAATAATGGAAACTACAGTATGTAAAATATGATTAGCTGAATGTGGTTAACAATAGATTTGACATTGCAGAATAAAAGATAAATGAAGTTGAGGATGTAGCAAAGAAACTACCCACAATTATGCACAAAGATAATTAAAGTTAATAAATAGAACAATAAAGAGCTGTGGGATAACTTCAAGTAGCCTAATATAGGTGTAATTTGAGTACCCACAGGAAACAAGAGAAGGGAGTAACGGAAAAGTATTTTAAGAAATGATGGCCAGATATGTTGACTCTCGTCTGTAATCCCAAAACTTTGGGAGGCTGAGGCTGGAGGATCACTTGAGGTCAGGAGTTCGAGACCAGCTTGGCCAACATACGGAAACCCCGTCTCTACTAAAAATACAAAAATTAGCCGGGCATGATGGCGCACACCTGTAATCTCAGTTACTCAGGAGGCTAAGGCAGGAGAATTGCTTGAACCCGGGAGGCAGAGGTTGCAGTGAGCCAAAATCATACCACCACACTCCAGCCTGGTTGACAAAGTGAGACTCCATTTCCAAAAGAAAAATGAAACAATGGCCAAAATTTTTCCAAATTTGATAAATATTATAAATATAGATTCAAGAAGCTCAGTGAAGTCCAAGCACAAGAAGCATGAGGAAAACTATGGCTGCATTTAATTATAACACATCATAATTAAATGGCTCAAGACCAGTGACATAGAGAAAGTTTTAAAAGCAGCTGGAAAAATAGACACATCATATTCAGAGGAACAAAGATAAGGGTGATAAAATATTTCTTATAAGGTATAATGCAAGTGAGAAGATAGTGGAGTGACATCTTTAAATTGCAGAAAGAAAAAACTGTCAACCTAGAATTGCATGTCCAGGGGAAAAAATTTTCAAACATGATGGCAAAAGAAAGCATTTTTCAGACATATAAATATTGAAAGAATTCATCACTAGCAGATGCACATTACAACAAATGCAACTCTTTCTTGTAGAAAGAAAATGCCAGATGGAATATGGATTTATACAAAGACATGAAGATCATCAAAAATAGTAACTACATGGCTAAATACCTGAGATTCTTTTCTTATGCAAATACCTTTAAGAGATGTTTTAAATCAACTTTTAAAACAAAAATAATAGCAATACAGTGAAGGTATTTGTATTAGTCTGTTCTCACGCTGCTAATAAAGACATACTTGAGACTGGATAATTTATAAAGAAAACAAGTTTAATGGGCTCACAGTTCCACATGGCTGGGGAGGCCTCACAATCATGACAGAAGGTGAAGGAAGAGCAAAGGCATGTCTTACATGGTGTCAGGCAAGAGGGCTTGTGTAGGGGAAACTCCCCTTTATAAAACCATCAGATCTCGTGAGACTTATTCACTATCATGACAACAGCATGGGAAAGACCCACCTCCATGATTCAATTACCTCCCATCGAGTCCCTTCCATGACACATGGGAATTATGGGAGCTACAACTCAAGATGAGATTTGGGTGGGGACACAGCCAAACCATATCAGTGTTAAAACATCTAAACAAGTAAAATGTATGACAACAATATTCCAAAGGACAGGGCAGGGCAGAAATGGAAGTTACTATCTTCAGCTTTTTATACTATACTTGAAGAGGAATAATGGCACTTGAAGGTAGAATCTGATAAGTTAAATATGAGTACTACAAACCCTGAAAAAACAACAGTTATAGCTAATATACCAACAAATATAAAATGAAAATTTTAAATGTATTGGATTCATTCAAACTGAATAGAAAAAGTGGAACATGGAAACAAAGAGCAAATGGGATAAGTATAGAATAAATAACAAGCAAGATTACATATTTAAACCTAAATATATCAATAATCACGTTAAAAGTAAATATTCTAAATACCTCAATTAAGAGGCAGAGATTGCCAAAGTGCATTAAAAAAATCAAGACCTAACTGTATGCTGTTTACACACACCTTAAATATAAGACACAAATAGGCTTAAAGTAAAAGGGTAGAATAAATATACCATAATGCTAACAAAAAGAAAGCTAAAGTGGCTATATTAATATCAGTCAAAATAGATTGCAGAGCAAAGAACATCACCAAGAATAAGGAAATTCATTTCATAGTAATAAAGGGCAGATTTATCAAAACAGCATAAAGATCCTAGACATGTATGCACCTAACAACAAAGCTTTGAAACAACGCAAAACAGATAGAGCTTCACAAGAAAATAAGTAATCCACAACTATAGTAAAAAATTTAAATATCTTTCCCTCAAGAATTGATAGAACAAGTAAACAGAAATTTAGTAAAGCTATAGATGCAAACATTCTGGAAAAAGTTTTAGCAAATCTACTCCAACAATATAAGAATAATAAATCATTACCAAGTGGGGCTTATCTCAGGAATTCAAGGTGAGTTTAACATTCAAAAATATATCAATACAATTCACCATATTAACAAACAAACAAAATTCATATGATCATCTCATAGACACAGAAAGAGCATTTGGTAAAATCTAACATCAATTACTGTTAGAAACAGTCAGCAAAGTAGGAAAAAAAGCTATAGTGTTCAGTATTCGAGACACTGTGTTATTGGCATAATGATTGAAATATAAATCAAAGGAACAGATAGGGCACAGAACACAATGATGTTTGACAAAGGTATCAAGAAAATTCAGTAGAGTACAAAAATCGTTTCAACAAACTTGGCTGAAACAGTTGGATATCCACATTCAAAACAATGAAATCAGACCCTTACCTCACATTATACACAAAAATCAACTCAAAATGGATCATAGAACAAAATGTAATAGATAAAATTGTAAAACTCTTGGAAGAAAACACAAGTGTAAATATTTATGATTTGGGGTAAGCCAAATCCTTCTTAGATATGATACCAAAAACACAAGTGACAAACAAAAAAGTAAATAAATTTAGATTTTATCAAAATTTAAAACCTTTGTGTTTTAAAGACACCATCATGTTTTAACAGTACCTGGGATCTGTTTTAATCTGGCATGGTAAGACATGCCAAAATAGAGACGACAATCTTGAAGGAATAAGTTTATACTCACAGATCTCTAGAAATAGGAGGCACAGAATGCCACATGGTGGGTCCACACGGGGAAGCACAGAGTTGGTCAGGAGCCTAGCAAAAACATGTGCACTTATAAGGAACGGGTTTGAATAATTCAATAATTTCAACAAGATCTGGGGCATAGGGGCTGTCCCTTTTCTGGTACTTGGCCCTGGGTTGACAAGGGCAGGGGAATAGTGGCTTGGAGTATAAAAGCCTGATAAAGAAGTTTGAGGGCAGGAGCTCTGGAGTGATTGGTTTGTATCTGGAAAGCACATTCACAGGTTTACTATCTCCAGGAATTGGCTAGCCCTGAGAGGAGCAGTCCTGCCACAGTCAGCAAGAGCCCAAGATGCCAAAGCTTCAAAAATACACAAAATAAAAAAGCATGATTAATACATAATAACAAAGTAAAAAAGACTACCCATGGAACTGGAGACATGATTGCAAAATCATGTACTTGGCAAAAGACTTGTATCTATAATATTTAAAGAACTCTTACCTGTTAGTAAGAATAAAAATGATAGCCCAATTTTAGACAAACAATTTGAATAGACACTTCACCAAAAATACAGCAATGGCAGATAAGAACATGAAAACATGTTCAACCTCATTGGTCTTCAAGGAAATGCAAATTAAAAACACAACGAGATACTGTTACACAACTCTTAGGATGACCATAATAAAAAAGAAAGTTAATAACAAGCATTAGTAAGAATGCCAAGAAAATGGAACCTACATACATTGCACACCAGGTGTAAAATGGTGCAAACACTTTAGAAAAGAGTTTGGCATGTTCTTAAAACGTTAAACATGGAAAGTTCATCAGAATTTTAAACAAAGAGTTAACCTATCACCTAGTGATTCCACTCAGGGATATACACTCAACCGAATTGAAAATGTATGTGCACAAAAAAATATAGCAAAAGTTTATAAGAGCATTGTTCATAATAACCAAAAAGTAGAAACAATCCAAACGATAATGAATTGATGAATGAATAAACAAAATGTAGTCTATCCATACAATAGAACACTATTCAGTAAAATGAATCAGAAATCGATACATGCTACAACAAGAATGAACCTCAAAAACTTTATCCTAAGTGAAAGAAGCCAAATACAAAATAAATACATATTGCATGATTCTATATGTATCAGGTTTCCAAAAAAAAAGGTGAATGCTTTGATACAGAAAGTAGATCATTGCTTGCCTAGATCTGGGGATGAGAATAGGGAGTGTATGGTTTGGATATTTGACCCTCCAAATCCATGCTGAAACTTGGTCCCCACAGTTAGAGGTGGGGATCATGGGAGATGTTTGGGTCATGCGGTCGCATCAATCATGAATGTCTTGGTACCATCCTCACGGTAATGAGTTCTTTGTTTATTAGTTCCTGCAAGGGCTGGTTGTTAAAAAGAACCTGGCACCTCTCTGCCACCCTCACCATGTGACCTCTGCACACACTGGCTTCCTGTCATCTTCCACCATGAGTGGAAGCAGCCTAAGGCCCTACCAGAAGCTGAGCAGATGCTGGTGCCATCATTTTTGTACAACATGCAAAACTGTGAGCCAGGTAAACCTCTTTTCTTTACAAATTACCCAGGCTTGGGTATTCCTTCATAGCAACACAAACAGGGAGTGACTGCAGATTGCCTTGAGGAATCATTTTGGAGTGGTGGAAATGTTCTAAAATTGCATTGTGGTTGATGTTTGCAAAACTCTATGAACTTACTGAAAATCATTGATTTGTACACTTATAAAGGGTGAATTTTGTTAGATAAATTGTACCTCAATAAAGCTACTTTAAAAACAACTGTATGCTGTATGCAAGATACAGAGCTACAACAAAGTAATTCAGAGAGACTAAAAATAAAGAGTATAGGTAAAAATTTACCAGGCTCACCAAACCTTTTGAAAGAAAGGGTAATGATCCTGATATCACACAGAGCAGAATTCAATTCCAAAAGCATTATATATGGTAAAGAAGGACAATTTTAACGCAAAAGTTACAGTCTATAATGAACAGATATCACTTATTCATAGTTATACATTAAATAACACAACAACTACCTTTTTAAGGCAAAAACTACAGAAGATGCAAGGAGACACGTACATTCATAAAAATAGGACACTTTAATATACCATTTTCATTACAAGACAAATCAAGTGAACAAAAAATATGTATAGAAATAAAACATGCATATGAATTAGGAAACAACAATCAATAGGATAGATATCTTGAAAATATATTGAAATCTACATCATGATAGTAGGAAATATATACATTATTCTCAAGTGGTCATGGCACATTTATAAAAGTAATCACTTATTAGTTCACAAAAATTATGTCCATAAAATATAAATATTATAGTAAACACTCTTTGATTAAAATGCACTCACAACTAGAATTTACTAACAAAAATAAAAACATAAAGGTCCTTCCACCTCAAAATTTAGAAATCTCCTATTAAAAAACTCCAAACTACAATGGAAACTACAAACTGAAATGACATAATTTTTTAAAAATGATGACAATAAAAGTACTACATATCAGAATCTATGGGATACATTTAAAGCAGTGATCAGGGGAAATTTTTTGGTTTAAACACTTTTATCCTGAAAACTGAAAGAGCAATACTAAACTCAATTTAATTCCCAGTTCATAAAATTAGAAAAAGAATTAAAAAGTAAACCGAATGAAAACACAAAGAAAGCAATAATGTAGATAAAATTGGAAATTAATGAAGAGAACAAAATAACAGTAGACCTAAAAGTAAAATTATTTTTTCAAAAGTTAACAATATAGACAAACTACTAAATAACTTTACTAAGAAAAGAAATAGAGAAAAAATCACAAATATATAAAGAAATGACAAAGGAGAAATAGCCATTGAAACAAAAGAAATTCTTTAATCATATGATAATCACAATGGATTGAAGGTTTATGCTGCCCAAAATTTGTATGTTGAAATCTTAACCCCCAGGATGATGGTATTAGGAAGTCAGACTTTTGGGAAATGATTAGGTCATAGGGGTGGAACGCTGATAAATGGGATTAATGCCTTTATTTAAGACTCCAGAGAGAGCCCTCACCCCTTCCACCATGTGAGGTTACAGTGAGAAGACAGCTGTTTTTGAGAAAGCGGGACTTCACCAAAGCTCAGATTGGTCAGCACCTTGATTTTGAACTCCTCAGCCTCTAGAACTGCAAGAAATAAATTTGTGTTGTTTATAAGCCACCTAATCTATGGCATTTTGCTATAATAACCCAAACAGACTAAGCTAAGACTATGCAAACAAATTTGAAAACCCAGAGGAAATAGATAATTTCATAAGGGAATTCAACTTACTAAAATTGGCCCCGTTTGTGTTAGAAAGCTTAAACAGACCAGTTTCTATAGAAGTAATACAGGAAGTTATTAAGAGAATGCTTTACACAAAAAGCAACAAGCCCAGATGGTTTCACAAGAAAACGACAAAGTTAGATTCATATCTCACACCAAGTACAAAAAGACAGACTCCAAATGGATTAGAGAGCTAAATGTAAAAAATAAAACCAGGCCAATTACTAGAAGAAAACATGCATGAATTTCTTTTTAACCTTGATGTAGGGAAAGGCTCTCTAACCATGTCTCAAAATCCAGAGGCAACAAAAGTCTATTAAATTTGATTACATTTTTTAAATGTGCATAACAAATGCACCATAACAAAATCAAAACATGAGAGGTAAACTGGTAGAAAATATTTACAACGTATAACACAGAGAAAGGACACATCTATCTAACATATGAAGAACTCTTAAAAATTGAGGGGCAAAAGCCCAGACTTTGCCACTATGCAATATATCCATATAACAAAATCTCACTTGTACCCCTTAAATTTGTACAAATAAAAAATATTAAGAGATATACAGACAGGATCAGAGATAGGCAGACAGTTCAATAAGCCTAATGTACAGAGTGGGTCAAAGTAGTGTACTATCAAGCTAGAGGTTTAGAGTATGCTTCTCTGGGTTAGGAGGAGAGATATGTTTAGATCTGCAGTTTAGAAAGAACACTCTGTTGGCTTGGTGAATGTGAATTAGAAAGGCAGGGAGAGGGGTTCAGAAACTTAAAGTAATCCATCTGAGAGATAACGGTGCTTCATAATAAGGTAGTGACTATAAGGATTAAGAGAAAAGATAAAGATCTATTGAAGAGGCAGAATTCACTGGATTTATAAACCAAATTATGTGGGTGAGGTAGGAGTCCTGGATGAAACCCAGGATTTTAACATAGGCAGTGAGATAGGTGGTAGTCTTATAGAGAATGTAGAGAATGCAGGCATCTACATTCAGTCTGGGCTGGATGCAATGGCTCACACCTGTAATCCCAGCACTTTGGGAGGCCGAGGCGGGTAGATCACTTGAGCCCAGGAGTTCAAGACTAGCTTGGGCGACATAGTGACCCCCCGTCTCTACAAAAAAAAAAAAATTAGCCAGGTGTGGTGGCATGTGCCTGTAGTCCCAGCTACTCTGGAGGTTGAGGTGGGAGAATCGCTTGAACCTGGGAGGCAGAGGTTGTGATGAACTGTGATTGTGCCACTATACTCCAGTCTGGGTGACAGAGCAAGACCCTATCTTAAAAAAAAAAAAAAAATTCAATCTGAAGACTAAATACAGTGGTCCATATTAATTGTTCAGTGCTGCTGGCCATCAGAGAAATGCAAATCAAAACCACAATGAGATACCATCTCACACCAGTTAGAATGGCAATCATTAAAAAGTCAGGAAACAACAGGTGCTGGAGAGGATGTGGAGAAATAGGAACACTTTTACACTGTTGGTGGGATTGTAAACTAGTTCAACCATTGTGGAAAACAGTATGGAGATGCCTCAAGGATCTAGAACTAGAAATACCATATGACCCAGCCATTTCATTACTGGGGATATAACCAAAGGATTATAAATCATGCTGCTATAAAGGCACATGCACATGTATGTTTATTGCAGCACTATTCACAATAGCAAAGACTTGGAATCAACCCAAATGTCCATCAGTGACAGACTGGATTAAGAAAATGTGGCACATATACACCGTGGAATACTATGCAGCCATAAAAAAGGATGAGTTCATGTCCTTTGTAGGGACATGGATGCAGCTGGAAACCATCATTCTCAGCAAACTATCGCAAGAACAGAAAACCAAACACTGCATGTTCCCACTCATAGGTGGGAATTGAACAATGAGATCACTTGGACACAGGAAGGGGAACATCACACACCAGGGCCTATTGTAGGGAGGGGGGAGGGGAGAGGGGTGGCATTGGGAGTTATACCTGATGTAAATGACGAGTTAATGGGTGCAGCACATGATGGGTGCTGACGAGTTGATGAGTACAGCACACCAATATGGCACATGTATACATATGTAACAAACCTGTACTTTGTGCACATGTACCCTAGAACTTAAAGTATAATTAAAAAAAAATTAAAAAAAATTGTTCAGTGCTGTTCCCAGCATATAGAAAATATATAATAAGGTTAGCTATTGCTGCTGTTCTCTTAGGCTAAACTGGTTTGATTAATCCTAATATAATTTACTATGAAATACTATTCACAGTTGATATTTAACATTCTCTAAGCAGATCTGGTTTCAAGTTGCATAACTTTCCAGCTTTGTGACTCTAGACAAGTTTCTTAACCTTTCTTGGCTTCAATCTCTTTCTTGTAAATGGGAGTAATAATATCAACCCAGTAATGTTTTGGATAAGAAATAAGAGAAGTCAAGTGCCTGAAGTGGTGTCTGTCACATAGTAGGATCTTAATAAATGATAAATTAAACATAAAACAATATTATTGGTTTTAGGGGATTCTCTCTCATTTATCTTTGTATTTCCCATAGACCCCACCTGCCTAGAACAGTCTTACAGTTGATAGATAGTAAATACTGATCAAATCTGTGGTAATTGTTTTCTGCTTGACCTTTTTCTTTTATTTTTTTCTTCTAATCTGCCAAAGGCTGTTAATCTTCATTTTAAAAGTATCACTTAAATGGTTGGAGCACCTTCTCCTTGTTTAATGTTTATTTTGCTTAATCTCTCTCTCTCTCTCTTTTCCTCTCTCTCTCTCTTTTTATTTTACTTACAAACAATAACCCATGCTTCACAATACATAACACTTTCTTATAAAATTTCTTGAGAACTCCCCCTATCTGCACTCCCAAGCCCTTACAAGAGTTTCATTCAATAATAGAATCTCGATCCCCATCTGGCTTGACTGTGTTGAGAATCACCCGGGCTGCTGAACCTATTCCAAAATTGTTGCTGATCTCCAGAACTTCTGCCAGAATTAAGAACAGTCAATTAACAACTTGGTCAAACATGTTGTATTTAATCATGGTGAATCATAGCCACTGAAAAGACATTTAATTTGATCTGAAATACTTTCACAAGAATATCAAATCTCAGGCATAATTTGTGATTAGCAACTCTATAAAAATAAAGAGTAATTGAAATTTTAAAAGACTAAGTGTCAAAGGACCAGATACCCAGAAGTGTAACTGCCAATTCTGTTGATGAGTCTTAGGGAAACAGGCATTCTCGTTGCTACTGAGAAGGCAAACCGGTACAGCTCTTTGAGAGGGAATTTGGCAATATCTAACATAACCTTTCAACCCAGAAATCCCAGTTCTAAGAAACTATCTCTAATATGAACATTTTTTACATTCAAAAATACATATGTACGAAGTTATTCATTGCAGCATAGTTTGTAATTGTAAAATATTGGAAACAACTTAAATGCCTGTACCTAGAAGAGTGGTTAAATAAATTATTCAACATCAGCTCAGTGGCATTCTATACAGCTGTAAAAAAAAAAAAAAAGAATAAGGAAGATCTCTATGAAGTGATGTGGAGTGGGTCCATGACACACTACCCAAATGAAAAAAAATCAAAGTGCAGGAGACCGCTTCTGGAATGGCAGAGTAAGGAATTCCAAAAATGTGTTTCTTAATAAAAGCAATGAAAACAACATAAAAACTGTGAAAAATCAAATTTTTAGAACTCCAGAAATTAACCTAAGGCTGGCAATAATCCACAGAGCATTTATTCAAGAAAAAAATCACTGCATCTTGGTAAGAACAGTGAGTTTCATGGCGCTTTAACTTGCCCTACTTCCATTCCTCTCCCTTAGTCCCATAGTAACCTCAAAAACCAACAGTGTCCCAATGATAGTAGTTGTGAAAATCAGTAGCCTAGTAGCCACTAGAAAGGGCACAAAGGTTTACAAGCATCCAAAGGTCCCATCCCCAGAGAAATTTCAATTGTCAGCTATTCTGATTGTCTGATAACTTGCAGAAAAGTTCCATGCTCAGGAGTTGTCATTCTTTGAGCCGACTCAGAGCTTACGCTGTGTTAATAGGCTTATCCCCAGGGCATTTGTCGAAAACAATCATTGGCAATGAATATTAGAACTGCCCGAGGCTGCATTATCAGTTGGGATTAATAAGAAGCTGACCAAAAAACTTGAGAGGAAAAACTGGGGAATGAGATGACCATAGAGGGCTTTAAAAAGCTCCAAAATGTTCCTGGAAATCTGGAAGACCTCACATATGCCAAAGGCTGTGCACATGCCCATGATTGTGTACATGCTTAGGAAAGATCCAAGAAGAAGAACAAAGTTAGAAGATTTACCCTATCTCACTTCAAGACTTACCATAAAGCTACAGTGATCAAGGTAGTGTGGTATTGATGAAAGAACAGACAAATAAATTAATGAAAGAGAATGGAGAGCCCAGAAAGAGTTCCACATAAATATAGTCAACTTATTTTTGCCAAAGGAATAAACGTAATTCAATGGAAAAAAATATTCTTTTTTAGCAAATGATGCTGAAACAACTGTACAACCACATGTAAAAAGATTTTTAAAAGCCCAAAAACAAATAAACAAAAAGCCCCACAAGAATCTAGAGACAGAATTTACACCTTTCCCCCAAATTAAATAGATATAATTAAAATAGACTGTACTGTTAAATGTAAAATGCAAGGCTATAGGAGGGGCGGAGCAAGATGGCCGAATAGGAACAGCTCCAGTCTCCAACTCCCAGCGCGAGCGACACAGAAGACCGTGATTTCTGCATTTTCAACTGAGGTACTGGGTTCATCTCACTGGGGAGTGCCGGACGATCGGTGCTGGTCAGCTGCTGCAGCCCGACCAGCGAGAGCTGAAGCAGGGCGAGGCATTGCCTCACCTGGGAAGCGCAAGGGGGAAGGGAATCCCTTTTCCTAGCCAGGGGAACTGAGACACACAACACCTGGAAAATCGGGTAACTCCCACCCCAATACTGCGCTTTAAGCAAACAGGCACACCAGGAGATCATATCCCACACCTGGCCGGGAGGGTCCCACACCCACGGAGCCTCCCTCATTGCTAGCACAGCAGTCTGTGATCTACCGGCAAGGCAGCAGCGAGGCTGGGGGAGGAGCGCCCGCCATTGCTGAGGCTTAAGTAGGTAAACAAAAACTGCTGGGAAGCTCGAACTGGGTGGAGCTCACAGCAGCTCAAGGAAACCTGCCTGTCTCTGTAGACTCCACCTCTGGGGTCAGGGCACAGTAAACAATAACAAACCCAGCAGAGACCTCTGCAGACGCAAATGACTCTGTCTGACATCTTTGAAGAGAGCAGTGGATCTCCCAACACGGAGGTTGAGATCTGAGAAGGGACAGACTCCCTGCTCAAGTGGGCCCCTGACCCCTGAGTAGCCTAACTGGGAGACATCCCCCACTAGGGGCAGTCTGACACCCCATACCTCACAGGGTGGAGTACACCCCTGAGAGGAAGCTTCCAAAGCAAGAATCAGACAGGTACACTCGCTGTTCAGAAATATTCTATCTTCTACAGCCTCTGCTGCTGATACCCAGGCAAACAGGGTCTGGAGTGGACCTCAAGCAATCTCCAACAGACCTACAGCTGAGGGTCCTGACTGTTAGAAGGAAAACTATCAAACAGGAAGGACACCTACACCAAAACCCCATCAGTACATCACCATCATCAAAGACCAGAGGCAGATAAAACCACAAAGATGGGGAAAAAGCAGGGCAGAAAAGCTGGAAATTCAAAAAACAAGAGCGCATCTCCCCCGGCAAAGGAGCGCAGCTCATCGCCAGCAACGGATCAAAGCTGGACGGAGAATGACTTTGACGAGATGAGAGAAGAAGGCTTCAGTCCATCAAATTTCTCAGAGCTAAAGGAGGAATTACATACCCAGCGCAAAGAAACTAAAAATCTTGAAAAAAAAGTGGAAAAATTGATGGCTAGAGTAATTAATGCAGAGAAGGTCCTAAACGAAATGAAAGAGATGAAAACCATGACATGAGAAATACGTGACAAATGCACAAGCTTCAGTAACCGACTCGATCAACTGGAAGAAAGAGTATCAGCGATTGAGGATCAAATGAATGAAATGAAGCGAGAAGAGAAACCAAAAGAAAAAAGAAGAAAAAGAAATGAACAAAGCCTGCAAGAAGTATGGGATTATGTAAAAAGACCAAATCTACGTCTGATTGGGGTGCCTGAAAGTGAGGGGGAAAATGGAACCAAGTTGGAAAACACTCTTCAGGATATCATCCAGGAGAACTTCCCCAACCTAGTAGGGCAGGCCAACATTCAAATCCAGGAAATACAGAGAACGCCACAAAGATACTCCTTGAGAAGAGCAACTCCAAGACACATAATTGCCAGATTCACCAAAGTTGAAATGAAGGAAAAAATCTTAAGGGCAGCCAGAGAGAAAGGTCGGGTTACCCACAAAGGGAAGCCCATCAGACTAACAGCAGATCTCTCGGCAGAAACTCTACAAGCCAGAAGAGAGTGGGGGCCAATATTCAACATTCTTAAAGAAAAGAATTTT